>NW_027040397.1:245000-283150 GCF_034236695.1 Oncorhynchus nerka | reverse complement strand
TGAGATGAGTAATACATAGACTAAGATACAGTAGAATAGTATAGAATACAGTATATACATATGAGATGAGTAATGCAAGATATGTAAACATTATTAAAGTGTTCCATTTATTAAAGTGGCCAGTGATTTCAAGTCCATGTATATAGGGAAGTAGCCTCTCTGTGCTAGTGATGGCTGTTTAACAGTCTCTCGGTCCCTGCTTTGATGCACCTGTACTGACCTCGCCTTCTGGATGATAGCTGGGTGAACAGGCAGTGGCTCTGGTGGTTGTTGTCCTTGATGATCTGTATGGCCTTCCTGTGACATCAGGTGGTGTAGGTGTCCTGGAGGGCTGGTAGTTTACCCCTGGTGATGCGTTGTGCAGACCTCACTACCCTCTGGAGATCCCTGTGGTTGCGGATGGTACAATTTCCGTACCAGGCGGTGATACAGCCCGACAGGATGCTCTCAATTTTGCATCTGTAAAAGTTAATGAGCCTCCTGAGGTTGCAGCTGTTGCGCCTTCTTTTCGACACTCTGTGTGGGTGGACCATTTCAGTTTGTTAGTGATGTGTATGCCGAGGAAATTTAAGCTTTCCACCCTCTCCACTGTGGTCCTGTCGATGTGGATAGGGGGTTGCTCTCTCTGCTGTTTCCTGAAGTCCACGATCAGCTCTTTCGTTTTGTTGACGTTGAGTGAGCGGTTATGGTGCCAGGGCCCTCACCTCCTCCCTGTAGGCTGTCTCGTCATTGTTGGTAATCAGATCTACTACTGTTGTGTCGTCTGATAACTTGATGATTGAGATGGAGGTGTGCGTGACCACGCAGTCATGGCTGAAAAGGGATTACAGGAGGGGGCTGAGCACAAACCCTTGTGGGGCCCCTGTGTTGAGGATCAGTGTAGTGGAGGTGTTGTTTCCAACCTTTACCACCTGGGGGGCGGCCCATCAAGAAGTCCAGGACCCAGTTGTGACTATAACCAAAGATAATTCTCTTGGGAGGTAATACGGTCTGCATTTGATTGTGAGGTATTGTTGGTCAGGATGAAAAAAAGGACTTGAGTTTCTGTACGTTATCACAATCACACCGTGAGTAGTTAAATCATGAAACATACACTGTGGTGATTTATTTCTGTATTATCAAATTAGGAGAGACAAACTTATCACACAAGTCAGAGTTATACTTAAACTACATCTTTAATAATAAGAGCTTTGCAACAGCAATGACTTGTCAACGATTCACAGTTTTTTTATGAACCGTTGAGAGTGATAAAACAAAAGTACAAAGATGTTTTATAGCCAAGATACTCCCCTTCCAACCGACATGACGAACAACAGATACACAGTATATGCTGTGTCAACAGTTTTCATTGTATAGACCAGTGTCTGGCCCTCCGACCAAAAACTGGAGCCGTCTCTTTCTGCTACGGTATAGAGCAGAAACATTAACTTCATGCTCTCTGGAATGCTCTTTATGTTTTATCACCCAAAGACATCGTAAATCTCCTCTGTCAGTGTTATCTCATAGAGGCCCATCCTCAGTAGAACACACACACACAATAGTTAACAGAATACTCTATTCTGTCGAATAAAACAACCATTATAATGCAATAGAAGCATTATAACAAAATCTTGCAATTTCCCTGACGACACCACCGACTTTCTTCTTCCAGGAGAGTTCTTTATTCTTTTCTGCACGATGTACTGAGGACCCAGCTGGCTGTATGGATGGGGACAGTATATCCAGAGAGAGCCATGATTCTGTTAAACAGAGCATGTCACAGTCCCTGATGTCTCTCTAGAAGGAGATCCTCGCCCTGAGCTCGTCTACTTTATTGTCCAGAGACTGAATATTAGCGAGTAATATACTCGGAAGCGATGGATGGTGTTCCCGCCTCCTGAGTCGGACTAGAAGTCCACTCCGAACACCTCTTCTCCGCCGTTGGCGTCTTGGAGAAGCCTCTGGGATAATTTAACTTGCCCTGGGGAGTGCGAACAAAGGATCCAATTCGGTAAAGTCTTATTTCTGGTGAGTTATCGCCACTCTGATATCCCAAAGTTATTTACGGCTGTATGATGTAAGAAATACAACAACAAAAAAACACAACAAAAATAAATAAATGCTGCAAATTTGCTTTGGAGCAAGAAGCAAAGCTGCCATGTCTGTCGGCGCCATCTTGTTTTATAGATTGAGTAATATGGAATAAACTACTTTTGTTACATCTATCAAATCATCATATGGAAGAAACTACTTTTTCAAGTAACGAATCCCAACGCAACACACGCACACACGCACTTCCAGTTCTACTGGAATCTAACCAGTAGAACTGGGGAATCTAACCAGTAGAACTGGGGAATCTAACCAGTAGAAATTGGGAATCTAACCAGTAGAAATTGGGAATCTAACCAGTAGAACTGGGGAAACTAACCAGTAGAGGGGAATCTAACCAGTAGAACTGGGGAAACTAACCAGTAGAACTGGGGAATCTAACCAGTAGAACTGGGGAATGTAACCAGTAGAACTGGGGAATCTAACCAGTAGAACTGGGGAATCTAACCAGTAGAACTGGGGAATCTAACCAGTAGAAATTGGGAATCTAACCAGTAGAAATTGGGAATCTAACCAGTAGAACTAGGGAAACTAACCAGTAGAGGGGAATCTAACCAGTAGAACTGGGGAAACTAACCAGTAGAACTGGGGAATGTAACCAGTAGAACTGGGGAATCTAACCAGTAGAACTGGGGAATCTAACCAGTAGAGGGGAATCTAACCAATAGAGCTGGGGAAACTAACCAATAGAACTGGGGATGGTGGAACAAACTCCCTCACGACGCCAGGACAGCGGAGTCAAACACCACCTTCCGGAGACACCTGAAACCCCACCTCTTTAAGGAATACCTAGGATAGGATAAAGTAATCCTTCTCACCCCCCTTAAAAGATTTAGATGCACTATTGTAAAGTGGCTGCTCCACTGGATGTCATAAGGTGAATGCACCAATTTGTAAGTCGCTCTGGATAAGAGCGTCTGCTAAATGACTTAAATGTAAATGTAAATGTAACCAGTAGAGGGGAATCTAACCAGTAGAACTGGGGAAACTAACCAGTAGAACTGGGGAATCTAACCAGTAGAGCTGGGGAATCTAACCAGTAGAGGGGAATCTAACCAATAGAACTGGGGAAACTAACCAGTAGAACTTGGGAATCTAACCAGTAGAACTGGGGAATCTAACCAGTAGAACTGGGGAATCGAACCAGTAGAACTGGGGAATCTAACCAGTAGAACTGGGGAATCTAACCAGTAGAACTAACCCGTAGAATTTGGGAATCTAACCAGTAGAACTGTGGAATCTAACCAGTAGAACTGGGGAAACTAACCAGTAGAGGGGAATCTAACCAGTAGAACTGGGGAAACTAACCAGTAGAACTGGGGAATCTAACCAGTAGAACTGGGGAATCTAACCAGTAGAACTGGGGAATGTAACCATTAGAAATGGGGAATGTAACCAGTAGAACTGGGGAAACTAACCAGTAGAACTGGGGAATCTAACCAATAGAGCTGGGGAAACTAACCAGTAGAACTGGGGAATCTAGGAATCTAACCAGTAGAACTGGGGAATCTAACCAGTAGAACTGGGGAATCTAACCAGTAGAACTGGGGAATCTAACCAGTAGAACTGGGGAATCTAACCAGTAGAACTGGGGAAACTAACCAGTAGAACTGGGGAATCTAACCAGTGGAACTGGGGAATGTAACCAGTAGAACTGGGGAATCTAACCAGTAGAGGGGAATCTAACCAATAGAGCTGGGGAAACTAACCAATAGAACTAGGGAATCTAACCAGTAGAACTGGGGAATCTAACCAGTAGAACTGGGGAATCTAACCAGTAGAACTGGGGAAACTAACCAGTAGAACTGGGGAATCTAAGCAGTAGAACTGGGGAATCTAACCAGTAGAACTGGAGAATCTAACCAGTAGAACTGGGGAAACTAACCAGTAGAACTGGGGAATCTAACCAGTAGAGCTGGGGAATCTAACCAGTAGAGCTGGGGAATTTAACCAGTAGAGGGGAATCTAACCAATAGAACTGGGGAAACTAACCAGTAGGACTTGGGAATCTAACCAGTAGAACTGGGGAATCTAACCAGTAGAACTGGGGAATCGAACCAGTAGAACTGGGGAATCTAACCAGTAGAACTGGGGAATCTAACCAGGTGAACTAACCAGTAGAAATTGGGAATCTAACCAGTAGAACTGGGGAATCTAACCAGTAGAACTGGGGAAACTAACCAGTAGAGGGGAATCTAACCAGTAGAACTGGGGAATCTAACCAGTAGAACTGGGAATGTAACCAGTAGAAATGGGGAATGTAACCAGTAGAACTGGGGAAACTAACCAGTAGAACTGGGGAATCTAACCAGTAGAACTGGGGAATCTAACCAGTAGAACTGGGGAATCTAACCAGTAGAGGGGAATCTAACCAGTAGAACTGGGGAATCTAACCAGTAGAACTGGGGAATCGAACCAGTAGACCTGGGGAATCTAACCAGTAGAACTGGGGAATCTAACCAGGTGAACTAACCAGTAGAACTGGGGAATCTAACCAGTAGAACTGGGGAATCTAACCAGGTGAACTAACCAGTAGAAATTGGGAATCTAACCAGTAGAACTGGGGAATCTAACCAGTAGAACTGGGGAATGTAACCAGTAGAAATGGGGAATGTAACCAGTAGAACTGGGGAAATTAACCAGTAGAACTGGGGAATCTAACCAATAGAGCTGGGGAAACTAACCAGTAGAACTAACCAGTAGAACTGGGGAATCTAACCAGTAGAACTGGGGAATCTAACCAGTAGAACTGGGGAATCTAACCAGTAGAAATGGGGAAACTAACCAGTAGAGGGGAATCTAACCAGTAGAACTGGGGAATCTAACCAGTAGAACTGGGGAATCTAACCAGTAGAACTGGAGAATCTAACCAGTAGAAATGGGGAATCTAACCAGTAGAAATGGGGAATCTAACCAGTAGAACTGGGGAATCTAACCAGTAGAACTGGGGAATCTAACCAGTAGAACTGGGGAATCTAACCAGTAGAGCTGGGGAATCTAACCAGTAGAGCTGGGGAATCTAACCAGTAGAGGAGAATCTAACCAATAGAACTGGGGAATCTAACCAGTAGACCTGGCAAATCTAACCAGTAGAACTGGGGAAACTAACCAGTAGAACTTGGGAATCTAACCAGTAGAACTGGGGAAACTAACCAGTAGAGGGGAATCTAACCAGTAGAACTGGGGAATCTAACCAGTAGAACTGGGGAATCTAACCAGTAGAACTGGGGAAACTAACCAGTAGAACTGGGGAATCTAACCAGTAGAACTGGGGAATCTAACCAGTAGAACTGGGGAATCTAACCAGTTGAAATTGGGAATCTAACCAGTAGAACTGGGGAATGTAACCAGTAGAACTGGGGAATCTAACCAGTAGAACTGGGGAATGTAACCATTAGAAATGGGGAATGTAACCAGTAGAACTGGGGAAACTAACCAGTAGAACTGGGGAATCTAACCAATAGAGCTGGGGAAACTAACCAGTAGAACTGGGGAATCTAGGAATCTAACCAGTAGAACTGGGGAATCTAACCAGTAGAACTGGGGAATCTAACCAGTAGAACTGGGGAATCTAACCAGTAGAAATGTGGAATCTAACCAGTAGAACTGTGGAATCTAACCAGTAGAACTGGGGAATCTAACCAGTAGAACTGGGGAATCTAACCAGTAGAACTGGGGAATCTAACCAGTAGAACTGGGGAATCTAACCAGTAGAACTGGGGAAACTAACCAGTAGAACTGGGGAATCTAACCAGTGGAACTGGGGAATGTAACCAGTAGAACTGGGGAATCTAACCAGTAGAGGGGAATCTAACCAATAGAGCTGGGGAAACTAACCAATAGAACTAGGGAATCTAACCAGTAGAACTGGGGAATCTAACCAGTAGAACTGGGGAATCTAACCAGTAGAACTGGGGAAACTAACCAGTAGAACTGGGGAATCTAACCAGTAGAACTGGGGAATCTAACCAGTAGAACTGGAGAATCTAACCAGTAGAACTGGGGAAACTAACCAGTAGAACTGGGGAATCTAACCAGTAGAGCTGGGGAATCTAACCAGTAGAGCTGGGGAATTTAACCAGTAGAGGGGAATCTAACCAATAGAACTGGGGAAACTAACCAGTAGAACTTGGGAATCTAACCAGTAGAACTGGGGAATCTAACCAGTAGAACTGGGGAATCGAACCAGTAGAACTGGGGAATCTAACCAGTAGAACTGGGGAATCTAACCAGGTGAACTAACCAGTAGAAATTGGGAATCTAACCAGTAGAACTGGGGAATCTAACCAGTAGAACTGGGGAAACTAACCAGTAGAGGGGAATCTAACCAGTAGAACTGGGGAATCTAACCAGTAGAACTGGGGAATGTAACCAGTAGAAATGGGGAATGTAACCAGTAGAACTGGGGAAACTAACCAGTAGAACTGGGGAATCTAACCAGTAGAACTGGGGAATCTAACCAGTAGAACTGGGGAATCTAACCAGTAGAGGGGAATCTAACCAGTAGAACTGGGGAATCTAACCAGTAGAACTGGGGAATCGAACCAGTAGACCTGGGGAATCTAACCAGTAGAACTGGGGAATCTAACCAGGTGAACTAACCAGTAGAACTGGGGAATCTAACCAGTAGAACTGGGGAATCTAACCAGGTGAACTAACCAGTAGAAATTGGGAATCTAACCAGTAGAACTGGGGAATCTAACCAGTAGAACTGGGGAATGTAACCAGTAGAAATGGGGAATGTAACCAGTAGAACTGGGGAAATTAACCAGTAGAACTGGGGAATCTAACCAATAGAGCTGGGGAAACTAACCAGTAGAACTAACCAGTAGAACTGGGGAATCTAACCAGTAGAACTGGGGAATCTAACCAGTAGAACTGGGGAATCTAACCAGTAGAAATGGGGAAACTAACCAGTAGAGGGGAATCTAACCAGTAGAACTGGGGAATCTAACCAGTAGAACTGGGGAATCTAACCAGTAGAACTGGAGAATCTAACCAGTAGAAATGGGGAATCTAACCAGTAGAAATGGGGAATCTAACCAGTAGAACTGGGAATCTAACCAGTAGAACTGGGGAATCTAACCAGTAGAACTGGGGAATCTAACCAGTAGAGCTGGGGAATCTAACCAGTAGAGCTGGGGAATCTAACCAGTAGAGGAGAATCTAACCAATAGAACTGGGGAATCTAACCAGTAGACCTGGCGAATCTAACCAGTAGAACTGGGGAAACTAACCAGTAGAACTTGGGAATCTAACCAGTAGAACTGGGGAAACTAACCAGTAGAGGGGAATCTAACCAGTAGAACTGGGGAATCTAACCAGTAGAACTGGGGAATCTAACCAGTAGAACTGGGGAAACTAACCAGTAGAACTGGGGAATCTAACCAGTAGAACTGGGGAATCTAACCAGTAGAACTGGGGAATCTAACCAGTTGAAATTGGGAATCTAACCAGTAGAACTGGGGAATGTAACCAGTAGAACTGGGGAATGTAACCAGTAGAACTGGGGAATCTAACCAGTAGAACTGGGGAAACTAACCAGTAGAACTGGGGAATCTAGCCAGTAGAACTGGGGAATCTAACCAGTAGAACTGGGGATTCTAACCAGTAGAACTGGGGAATCTAACCGGTAGAACTGGGGACACTAACCAGTAGAACTGGGGAATCTAACCAGTAGAGCTGGGGAATCTAACCAGTAGAACTGGGGAATCTAACCAGTAGAACTGGGGAATCTAACCAGTAGAACTGGGGAATCTAACCAGTAGAACTTGGGAATCTAACCAATAGAACTGGGGAATCTATCCAGTAGAACTTGGGAATCAAACCAGTAGAACTGGGGAATCTAACCAGTAGAACTGGGGAATCTAACCAGTAGAACTGGGGAAACTAACCAGTAGAACTGGGGAATCTAACCAGTAGAACTAGGGAAACTAACCAGTAGAACTGGGGAAACTAACCAGTAGAACTGGGGAATCTAACCAGTAGAACTGGGGAAACTAACCAGTAGAACTGGGGAATGTAACCAGTAGAACTGGGGAATCTAACCAGTAGAACTGGGGAATCTAACCAGTAGAACTGGGGAATCTAACCAGTAGAACTGGGGAAACTAACCAGTAGAACTGGGGAATCTAGGAATCTAACCAGTAGAACTGGGGAATGTAACCAGTAGAACTGGGGAATGTAACCAGTAGAACTGGGGAATCTAACCAGTAGAACTGGGGAAACTAACCAGTAGAACTGGTGAATCTAGGAATCTAACCAGTAGAACTGGGGAATCTAGGAATCTAACCAGTAGAACTGGGGAATGTAACCAGTAGAACTGGGGAATGTAACCAGTAGAACTGGGGAATCTAACCAGTAGAACTGGGGAAACTAACCAGTAGAACTGGGGAATGTAACCAGTAGAACTGGGGAAACTAACCAGTAGAGGGGAATCTAAGCAGTAGAACTGGGGAAACTAACCAGTACAACTGGGGAATCTAACCAGTAGAACTGGGGAATCTAACCAGTAGAACTGGGGAATCTAACCAGTAGAACTGGGGAAACTAACCAGTAGAACTGGGGAATGTAACCAGTAGAACTGGGGAATCTAACCAGTAGAACTGGGGAAACTAACCAGTAGAACTGGGGAATCTAACCAGTAGAACTGGGGAAACTAACCAGCACAACTGGGGAATCTAACCAGTAGAACTGGGGACACTAACCAGCACAACTGGGGAATCTAACCAGGTGAACTAACCAGTAGAAATTGGGAATCTAACCAGTAGAACTGGGGAATCTAACCAGTAGAACTGGGGAAACTAACCAGTAGAGGGGAATCTAACCAGTAGAACTGGGGAATCTAACCAGTAGAACTGGGGAATGTAACCAGTAGAAATGGGGAATGTAACCAGTAGAACTGGGGAAACTAACCAGTAGAACTGGGGAATCTAACCAGTAGAACTGGGGAATCTAACCAGTAGAACTGGGGAATCTAACCAGTAGAGGGGAATCTAACCAGTAGAACTGGGGAATCTAACCAGTAGAACTGGGGAATCGAACCAGTAGAACTGGGGAATCTAACCAGTAGAACTGGGGAATCTAACCAGGTGAACTAACCAGTAGAACTGGGGAATCTAACCAGTAGAACTGGGGAATCTAACCAGGTGAACTAACCAGTAGAAATTGGGAATCTAACCAGTAGAACTGGGGAATCTAACCAGTAGAACTGGGGAATCGAACCAGTAGAACTGGGGAATCTAACCAGTAGAACTGGGGAATCTAACCAGGTGAACTAACCAGTAGAACTGGGGAATCTAACCAGTAGAACTGGGGAATCTAACCAGGTGAACTAACCAGTAGAAATTGGGAATCTAACCAGTAGAACTGGGGAATCTAACCAGTAGAACTGGGGAATGTAACCAGTAGAAATGGGGAATGTAACCAGTAGAACTGGGGAAATTAACCAGTAGAACTGGGGAATCTAACCAATAGAGCTGGGGAAACTAACCAGTAGAACTAACCAGTAGAACTGGGGAATCTAACCAGTAGAACTGGGGAATCTAACCAGTAGAACTGGGGAATCTAACCAGTAGAAATGGGGAAACTAACCAGTAGAGGGGAATCTAACCAGTAGAACTGGGGAATCTAACCAGTAGAACTGGGGAATCTAACCAGTAGAACTGGAGAATCTAACCAGTAGAAATGGGGAATCTAACCAGTAGAAATGGGGAATCTAACCAGTAGAACTGGGGAATCTAACCAGTAGAACTGGGGAATCTAACCAGTAGAACTGGGGAATCTAACCAGTAGAGCTGGGGAATCTAACCAGTAGAGCTGGGGAATCTAACCAGTAGAGGAGAATCTAACCAATAGAACTGGGGAATCTAACCAGTAGACCTGGCGAATCTAACCAGTAGAACTGGGGAAACTAACCAGTAGAACTTGGGAATCTAACCAGTAGAACTTGGGAATCTAACCAGTAGAACTGGGGAAACTAACCAGTAGAGGGGGAATCTAACCAGTAGAACTGGGGAATCTAACCAGTAGAACTGGGGAATCTAACCAGTAGAACTGGGGAAACTAACCAGTAGAACTGGGGAATCTAACCAGTAGAACTGGGGAATCTAACCAGTAGAACTGGGGAATCTAACCAGTTGAAATTGGGAATCTAACCAGTAGAACTGGGGAATGTAACCAGTAGAACTGGGGAATGTAACCAGTAGAACTGGGGAATCTAACCAGTAGAACTGGGGAAACTAACCAGTAGAACTGGGGAATCTAGCCAGTAGAACTGGGGAATCTAACCAGTAGAACTGGGGATTCTAACCAGTAGAACTGGGGAATCTAACCGGTAGAACTGGGGACACTAACCAGTAGAACTGGGGAATCTAACCAGTAGAGCTGGGGAATCTAACCAGTAGAACTGGGGAATCTAACCAGTAGAACTTGGGAATCTAACCAATAGAACTGGGGAATCTAACCAGTAGAACTTGGGAATCAAACCAGTAGAACTGGGGAATCTAACCAGTAGAACTGGGGAATCTAACCAGTAGAACTGGGGAAACTAACCAGTAGAACTGGGGAAACTAACCAGTAGAACTGGGGAATCTAACCAGTAGAACTAGGGAAACTAACCAGTAGAACTGGGGAAACTAACCAGTAGAACTGGGGAATCTAACCAGTAGAACTGGGGAAACTAACCAGTAGAACTGGGGATTCTAACCAGTAGAACTGGGGAATCTAACCGGTAGAACTGGGGACACTAACCAGTAGAACTGGGGAATCTAACCAGTAGAGCTGGGGAATCTAACCAGTAGAACTGGGGAATCTAACCAGTAGAACTGGGGATTCTAACCAGTAGAACTGGGGAATCTAACCGGTAGAACTGGGGACACTAACCAGTAGAACTGGGGAAACTAACCAGTAGAACTGGGGAAACTAACCAGTAGAACTGGGGAATCTAACCAGTAGAACTAGGGAAACTAACCAGTAGAACTGGGGAAACTAACCAGTAGAACTGGGGAATCTAACCAGTAGAACTGGGGAAACTAACCAGTAGAACTGGGGAATGTAACCAGTAGAACTGGGGAATGTAACCAGTAGAACTGGGGAATCTAACCAGTAGAACTGGGGAATCTAGGAATCTAACCAGTAGAACTGGGGAATGTAACCAGTAGAACTGGGGAATGTAACCAGTAGAACTGGGGAATCTAACCAGTAGAACTGGGGAAACTAACCAGTAGAACTGGTGAATCTAGGAATCTAACCAGTAGAACTGGGGAATCTAGGAATCTAACCAGTAGAACTGGGGAATGTAACCAGTAGAACTGGGGAATGTAACCAGTAGAACTGGGGAATCTAACCAGTAGAACTGGGGAAACTAACCAGTAGAACTGGGGAATGTAACCAGTAGAACTGGGGAATCTAACCAGTAGAACTGGGGAAACTAACCAGTAGAACTGGTGAATCTAGGAATCTAACCAGTAGAACTGGGGAATCTAGGAATCTAACCAGTAGAACTGGGGAATCTAACCAGTAGAACTGGGGAATCTAACCAGTAGAACTGGGGAATCTAACCAGTAGAACTGGGGAAACTAACCAGTAGAACTGGGGAATGTAACCAGTAGAACTGGGGAATCTAACCAGTAGAACTGGGGAAACTAACCAGTAGAACTGGGGAATCTAACCAGTAGAACTGGGGAAACTAACCAGCACAACTGGGGAATCTAACCAGTAGAACTGGGGACACTAACCAGCACAACTGGGGAATCTAACCAGTAGAACTGGGGAATCTAACCAGTAGAACTCAGTGTGAGTTGGCGCTTTGTTTCTTTCAATAGGTTTTGACCTGAGAGAGATTTTTGTCAATTCAAATGCCCGATAGACAGGTGGACATAACACCTCCAATATTTTGTATTGTGTGTGTGTGTGTGTGTGTGTGTGTGTGTGTGTGTGTGTGTCTGTGTGTGTGTGTGTGTGTCATAGGCTGAGACTGGTGGTTATTTTGGGAAGTCAGCTCTCAAGGGCAAAACACACTATACCGAATCGAATGAAATCTGAAACCTGAGAATCAGCAGGGAACCAAGGACGAATCAAATACTCTCAGTGGAGTAATCTTAAACGAATGGTTCAGAACCAATTCAGTGGTTTATTAACTGTGATGTCCTTCTGATCATAGAAATCAATTATAGAAAAGAAGATTACATTTAAACTCTCTACTGTTTAACGCAAGTGACTCCTGTGATATTAGAATGTATAACCTCATGTCATGGAGAAGCAACACACTCTCTCCTCCATTTCTAGCTCATTCTTTCTTTCTTTCCATCCTTGTCTCTCCCTCCTCCATATATCTCTCTTTCTCACTCTCTACGATCCCCCCCATCGCTCTCGTAACCTCCGTCTCCACATCTGCACGTCTCTGTGTCTCTATCTCTCTCTCTCTCTCTCTCTCTCTCCCTCTCTCTCTCCCTCTCTCTCTCCTCCCCCTCTCTCCCCCTCCCTCCGGTGGTGATGTCAAGAGTTGCAAAGCATTATGGGTAGTATCAGAGGATTCCTTGCGTTGCTGTAAACATGACGTCTTTTCTCTTTGTCTTGCTTCCACATAGTCGTAGTGAGGATGTGGGTGTAATGTCCCATCCATATCCACACGTTCTTTTCCGTAGATAAATGTCCTTAAGGCATCATTATGTGAGTACCAGACATGACATTCTGTTGACATGAAGATATTAGCGCTAGTATGCTAATGAGAGGATGCTGCTATATGGGGCTGTAGGTATCCTAGCGGTTAGAGTGTTGGGACAGTAACCCGAAAGGTTGCTGGATCGAATCCCTGAGCCGACAAAAAAGTTTTAAAAATCTGTCGTTCTGCCCCCTGAACAAGGCAATTAACCCACTGTTCCCCATTAGGCCGTCATTGTAAATAAGAATTTGTTCTTTAACTGACTTGCCTAGTTAAATAAATAAAAAGTATGTCTGTCTCTACTGTGTCCTTGGAGCAGCTGTTATAGTTTACATTAGCTAGTGCTGCCCTCTGGTGGATGGAGTGGAGTATTGCCACAGGAGTCAAGCTGAACATATTCTAACTTACTCGACCAGGACTAACCGGGCTCCAGAGTTAACCGGGCTCCAGAGCTAACCGAGGTCCAGGACTAACTGGGCTCCAGGACTAACTGGGCTCCAGGACTAACCGGGCTCCAGAGCTAACCGGGCTCCAGAGCTAACCGGGCTCCAGGACTAACTGGGCTCCAGAGCTAACCGGGCTCCAGGACTAACCGGGCTCCAGGACTAACTGGGCTCCAGAGCTAACTGGGCTCCAGGACTAACTGGGCTCCAGGACTAACCGGGCTCCAGAGCTAACCGGGCTCCAGAGCTAACCGGGCTCCAGAGCTAACCGGGCTCCAGGACTAACTGGGCTCCAGAGCTAACCGGGCTCCAGGACTAACTGGGCTCCAGAGCTAACCGGGCTCCAGGACTAACCGGGCTCCAGGACTAACCGGGCTCCAGGACTAACCGGGCTCCAGGACTAACTTGGCTCCAGAGCTAACCGGGCTCCAGGACTAACTGGGCTCCAGAGCTAACTGGGCTCCAGGACTAACCGGGCTCCAGAGCTAACCCGGGCTCCAGGACTAACTGGGCTCCAGAGCTAACTGGGCTCCAGGACTAACTGGGCTCCAGAGCTAACCGGGCTCCAGAGCTAACCGGGCTCCAGAGCTAACCGGGCTCCAGAGCTAACTGGGCTCCAGGGCTAACCGGGCTCCAGAGCTAACCGGGCTCCAGGACTAACTGGGCTCCAGGACTAACTGGGCTCCAGGACTAACCGGGCTCCACAGCACTGTCAAGAGATCTGAAGATCTTAGCTTGGTGTTGTGTTAAGGTCGCTAACATTGTACTTGTTATACTGTAGTGTAATGACCATTTTTCCCTGTCAGGTTAAAAAGAGAACATTGTTTCCTTATTGCCTGATTGTCTTCATTTTGGACTTGATGTGATTGGTTGATGTGGTCTGGTTGGATCACTCTGTGTGTGACACAGGAGGCTGGAAGGGAGCAGATGGAATGGCATCGAACCATGGAAACCATGGAAACCACGTGTTCGATATATTCTTTACCACTCCACAGACTCCACTCCGGTTATTACCATGAGCCCGTCCTCCACAATTACGGTGTCACCAGCCTCCTGTGGGTTGCTCCCTATAAAGGGAATAGAGACACAGACACTACCTCTCTATAGGGACACAGTCACTGCCTCTCTATAGGGACACAGTCACTACCTCTCTATAGGGACACAGACACTGCTTCTCTTTAGGGACACAGACACTGCCTCTCTATAGGGACACAGACACTGCCTCTCTATAGGGATACAGACACTACCTCTCTATAGGGACACAGACACTACCTCTCTATAGGGACACAGACACTACCTCTCTATAGGGACACAGACACTGCTTCTCTATAGGGACACAGACACTGCCTCTCTATAGGGACACAGACACTACCTCTCTATAGGGACACATACACTACCTCTCTATAGGGACACAGACACTACCTCTCTATAGCGACACAGACACTACCTCTCTATAGGGACACAGACACTGCTTCTCTATAAGCTCTGTTTCTATTTAAATACTGTCTCCCTCTCTCTGAGGTCTGTCTGTATTTAAATACTGTCTCCCTCTCTCTGAGGTCTGTCTCTATTTAAATACTGTCTCCCTCTATCTTATCTCTCTCTCTATTTAAATACTGTCTCCTTCTCTCTGTCTCTCTCTCCTCTCTATTTACATACTGTCTCCCTCCCTCTGTCTCTCTCTCCTCTCTATTTACATACTGTCTCCCTCTCTCTGTCTCCTCTCTATTTACATACTGTCTCCCTCTATCTTATCTCTCTCTCTATTTACATACTGTCTCCCTCTCTCTGTCTCTCTCTCCTCTCTATTTACATACTGTCTCCCTCTATCTTATCTCTCTCTCTATTTATATACTGTCTCCTTCTCTCTGTCTCTCTCTCCTCTCTATTTATATACTGTCTCCCTCTCTCTGTCTCTCTCGCCTCTCTATTTAAATACTGTCTCCCTCTCTCTTATCTCTCTCTCTATTTAAATACTGTCTCCCTCTCTCTGAGCTCCGTCTCTATTTACATACTGTCTCCTTCTCTCTGTCTCTCTCTCCTCTCTATTTACATACTGTCTCCCTCTCTCTGAGCTCTGTCTCTATTTATATACTGTCTCCTTCTCTCTGTCTCTCTCTCCTCTCTATTTATATACTGTCTCCTCTCCCTCACTCTGTTTATATACTGTCTCCCTCTCTATCTCTCCTCTCTATTTACATACTGTCTATCCCTCTATTTCTTATCTCTCTCTCTATTTATATACTGTCTCCTTCTCTCTGTCTATTTCTCTCTCCTCTCTATTTACTGTCTCCCTCTCTGTCTGTCTCTCCTCTCTATTTATATACTGTCTCCCTCACTCTGTCTCTCTCTCCTCTCTATTTACATACTGTCTCCCTCTATCTTATCTCTCTCTCTATTTACATACTGTCTCCCTCTCTCTGTCTCTCTCTCCTATCTATTTACATACTGTCTCCCTCTATCTTATCTCTCTCTCTATTTATATACTGTCTCCTTCTCTCTGTCTCTCTCTCCTCTCTATTTAAATACTGTCTCCCTCTCTCTGTCTCTCTCTCCTCTCTATTTAAATACTGTCTCCTTCTCTCTGTCTCTCTCTCCTCTCTATTTAAATACTGTCTCCCTCTCTCTGAGCTCTGTCTCTATTTACATACTGTCTCCTTCTCTCTGTCTCTCTCTCCTCTCTATTTACATACTGTCTCCCTCTCTCTGTCTCTCTCTCCTCTCTATTTACATACTGTCTCCCTCTATCTTATCTCTCTCTCTATTTACATACTGTCTCCCTCACTCTGTCTCTCTCTCCTATCTATTTACATACTGTCTCCCTCTATCTTATCTCTCTCTCTATTTATATACTGTCTCCTTCTCTCTGTCTCTCTCTCCTCTCTATTTAAATACTATCGCCTTCTCTCTGTCTCTCTCTCCTCTCTATTTAAATACTGTCTCCTTCTCTCTGTCTCTCTCTCCTCTCTATTTAAATACTGGCTCCTTCTCTCTGTCTCTCTCTCCTCTCTATTTATATACTGTCGCCTTCTCTCTGTCTCTCTCTCCTCTCTATTTAAATACTGTCTCCCTCTCTGAGCTCTGTCTCTCCTCTCTATTTAAATACTGTCTCCCTCTCTGAGCTCTGTCTCTCTCTCCTCTCTATTTAAATACTGTCTCCCTCTCTCTGTCTCTCTCTCCTCTCTATTTAAATACTGCCTTCCTCTCTCTGTCTCGCTCTCCTCTCTATTTACATACTGTCTCCCTCTCTCTATCTCCCTCTCCTCTCTATTTAAATACTGTCTCCCTCTCTCTTATCTCTCTCTCTATTTAAATACTGTCTCCTTCTCTCTGTCTCTTTCTCCTCTCTATTTAAATACTGTCTCCTTCTCTCTGTCTCTCTCTCCTCTCTATTTAAATACAATCTCCTTCTCTCTGTCTCTCTCTCCTCTCTATTTAAATACAATCTCCTTCTCTCTGTCTCTCTCTCCTCTCTATTTAAATACTGTCTCCCTCTCTCTGTCTCTCTCTCTATTTAAATACTGTCTCCTTCTCTCTGTCTCTTTCTCCTCTCTATTTAAATACTGTCTCCTTCTCTCTGTCTCTCTCTCCTCTCTATTTAAATACTGTCTCCCTCTCTCTGTCTCTCTCTCCTCTCTATTTAAATACTGTCTCCCTCTCTTTTATCTCTCTCTCTATTTAAATACTGTCTCCTTCTCTCTGTCTCTTTCTCCTCTCTATTTAAATACTGTCTCCTTCTCTCTGTCTCTCTCTCCTCTCTATTTAAATACTGTCTCCCTCTCTCTGTCTCTCTCTCCTCTCTATTTAAATACTGTCTCCCTCTCTCTTATCTCTCTCTCTATTTAAATACTGTCTCCTTCTCTCTGTCTCTTTCTCCTCTCTATTTAAATACTGTCTCCTTCTCTCTGTCTCTCTCTCCTCTCTATTTAAATACTGTCTCCCTCTCTCTGTCTCTCTCTCCTCTCTATTTAAATACTGTCTCCCTCTCTCTGAGCTCTGTCTCTATTTACATACTGTCTCCTTCTCTCTGTCTCTCTCTCCTCTCTATTTAAATACTGTCTCCTTCTCTCTGTCTCTCTCTCCTCTCTATTTAAATACTGTCTCCCTCTCTCTGAGCTCTGTCTCTATTTACATACTGTCTCCTTCTCTCTGTCTCTCTCTCCTCTCTATTTACATACTGTCTCCCTCTATCTTATCTCTCTCTCTATTTACATACTGTCTCCCTCACTCTGTCTCTCTCTCCTATCTATTTACATACTGTCTCCCTCTATCTTATCTCTCTCTCTATTTATATACTGTCTCCTTCTCTCTGTCTCTCTCTCCTCTCTATTTAAATACTGTCGCCTTCTCTCTGTCTCTCTCTCCTCTCTATTTAAATACTGTCTCCTTCTCTCTGTCTCTCTCTCCTCTCTATTTAAATACTGTCTCCTTCTCTGTCTCTCTCTCCTCTCTATTTATATACTGTCGCCTTCTCTCTGTCTCTCTCTCCTCTCTATTTAAATACTGTCTCCCTCTCTCTTATCTCTCTCTCTATTTAAATACTGTCTCCTTCTCTCTGTCTCTCTCTCCTCTCTATTTAAATACTGTCTCCCTCTCTGAGCTCTGTCTCTCCTCTCTATTTAAATACTGTCTCCCTCTCTGAGCTCTGTCTCTCCTCTCTATTTAAATACTGTCTCCCTCTCTCTGTCTCTCTCTCCTCTCTATTTAAATACTGTCTCCCTCTCTGAGCTCTGTCTCTCCTCTCTATTTAAATACTGTCTCCCTCTCTGAGCTCTGTCTCTCTCTCCTCTCTATTTAAATACTGCCTTCCTCTCTCTGTCTCGCTCTCCTCTCTATTTACATACTGTCTCCCTCTCTCTATCTCCCTCTCCTCTCTATTTAAATACTGTCTCCCTCTCTCTTATCTCTCTCTCTATTTAAATACTGTCTCCTTCTCTCTGTCTCTTTCTCCTCTCTATTTAAATACTGTCTCCTTCTCTCTGTCTCTCTCTCCTCTCTATTTAAATACAATCTCCTTCTCTCTGTCTCTCTCTCCTCTCTATTTAAATACAATCTCCTTCTCTCTGTCTCTCTCTCCTCTCTATTTAAATACTGTCTCCCTCTCTCTTAGCTCTGTCTCTATTTAAATACTGTCTCCTTCTCTCTGTCTCTCTCTCCTCTCTATTTAAATACAATCTCCTTCTCTCTGTCTCTCTCTCCTCTCTATTTAAATACTGTCTCCCTCTCTCTTATCTCTGTCTCTATTTAAATACTGTCTCCTTCTCTCTGTCTCTCTCTCCTCTCTATTTAAATACTGTCTCCTTCTCTCTGTCTCTCTCTCCTCTCTATTTACATGCTGTCTCCTTCTCTCTGTCTCTCTCTCCTCTCTATTTAAATACTGTCTCCCTCTCTCTGAGCTCTGTCTCTCCTCTCTATTTAAATACTGTCTCCCTCTCTCTGAGCTCTGTCTCTCCTCTCTATTTAAATACTGTCTCCCTCTCTCTGAGCTCTGTCTCTCCTCTCTATTTAAATACTGTCTCCCTCTCTGAGCTCTGTCTCTCTCCTCTCTATTTAAATACTGTCTCCCTCTCTGAGCTCTGTGTCTCTCTCTTCTCTATTTAAATACTGTCTCCCTCTCTGAGCTCTGTCTCTCTCCTCTCTATTTAAATACTGTCTCCCTCTCTGAGCTCTGTCTCCTCTCCTCTCTATTTAAATACTGTCTCCCTCTCTGAGCTCTGTGTCTCTCTCCTCTCTATTTAAATACTGTCTCCTTCTCTCTGTCACTCTCTCCTCTCTATTTACATACTGTCTCCCTCTCTCTGTCTCTCTCTCCTCTCTATTTAAATACTGTCTCCCTCTCTGAGCTCTGTCTCTCTCCTCTCTATTTAAATACTGTCTCCCTCTCTGAGCTCTGTGTCTCTCTCTTCTCTATTTAAATACTGTCTCCCTCTCTGAGCTCTGTCTCCTCTCCTCTCTATTTAAATACTGTCTCCCTCTCTGAGCTCTGTGTCTCTCTCTTCTCTATTTAAATACTGTCTCCTTCTATCTGAGCTCTGTCTCTCCTCTCTATTTAAATACTGTCTCCCTCTCTGAGCTCTGTGTCTCCTCTCTATTTAAATACTGTCTCCCTCTCTGAGCTCTGTGTCTCTCTCTATTTAAATACTGTCTCCCTCTCTGAGCTCTGTGTCTCCTCTCTATTTAAATACTGTCTCCCTCTCTGAGCTCTGTGTCTCCTCTCTATTTAAATACTGTCTCCCTCTCTGAGCTCTGTGTCTCCTCTCTATTTAAATACTGTCTCCCTCTCTGAGCTCTGTGTCTCTCTCTTCTCTCCAAGGAGCAGGACTACGAACAAGAAGCATAAAACCATCAGTCCAATTCTCCATCCAACCAGAAGCACAATACCGACATGTATTCAAATTCAAAAGGACAAAAATGCTGAAACTACGACAACAATACAAAATCTAATCCTGTTGCAAAAAAAAGTACAAAAATCCACAAATAAGAAAATTCCACCTGAGACAAAACATTCCTCCTTCCGTCTTCAAGACAAATCTTTTATGATAATCGATGCTATATTGTAAATGTCATGTTACTGCTGTAATGTGTTGGGTCCGTGTAGTTGTTTCTTGAGGTGTAGAAGAGCCGTCCGCTGTCTCGAGTCTCGTTTCCTTGATTCCCTCCCAATGGAACGAGACCCCCCGGACCATAGAAATACAATCCATAGAACAGGCCTCCCCATTCAAGACTGGACTCTATTTCTATGCTTGTGACTCTTTGTGTGTTTCTGTATTTATAAATGTGAGATAATAATAATAGGTGTATTTTTCTCATCTTCCAACAACGACGTTGGGAGCGAAAGAAAATAATTAATCCGATCGCAGATGCAGATATGACTACTACCAATAATATTCTATAAGTGTGTACAATGCCTGTTTGTGGGTTCTCTCTTTTGGATTTACTTTTGGAGCAAGTTTTGATTTATTTAACGTATTTTTAAGTAAGAGTTTTATACATTGTATCTTTATAGTTGCTTGTGAAATCATTCTGGTGGAACTATCTGTTAGAAATGGATAAACTACGTGTGTGTGTGTGTGTGTGTGTGTGTGTGTGTGTGTGTGTGTGTGTGTGTGTGTGTGTGTGTGTGTGTGTGTGTGTGTGTGTGTGTGTGTGTGTGTGTGTGTGTTTGTGTGTACTGAAGATTTTAACAAGTTAAAGTCAATATATTACATCTTGAAATCATAATGGTTGTCAGATCAATATGTTCTTTAAAGTGCAGGTACTTGTCAATATATAGGTTTATGTGTCAACGCAGACAAACTAACACACCTTCTGTAAATAAAAACGTGAGAAAAAAGATACCAAGTGTGGGTTGTTTATTAGAATGTTCAAACCAGGAAGTACTGTCTGTCTGTCTGTCTGTCTGTCTGTCTGTCTGTCTGTCTGTCTGTCTGTCTGTCTGTCTGGTTGTCTGTCTGGTTGTCTGTCTGTCTGTCTGTCTGTCTGTCTGTCTGTCTGTCTGTCTGTCTGTCTGTCTGTCTGTCTGTCTGTCTGTCTGTCTGTCTGTCTGTCTGTGCCCGCCCGCCCGCCTCCCTCCCTATCTATCTCTCTCTCTCTATCTGTCTGTCGTATCAGTGAGCTCTGTCATACACAATCTCTCTCTCTTTGTCTCTACATCTCTTTCTCCCATTCTGTATGGTGTCTGTGCCTCTGTGCTAGCAGACAGACCAACAGAGTGTTTAGAATCTGCTGAGGTGGGGCCCTGTCATAGCTGGGATGCCTCTGTAATCTAGGCTGTGTAGTGAGGTGGGGCCCTGGCATAGCTGGGATGCCTCTGTAATCTAGGCTGTGTAGTGAGGTTTAGTCTTGTTAATCCATCCGGAACATCCAGTAGCCCCGGGCCACTAGCAGAGGGTATTAAACCTCCCCCTCTCTGCACTCTCTGTACTGCCCTTCTCTAACCCGCTCTACTGTACCACTGCTGCTGTCCGGACCAGAACCAGAGGACCAGCGCCTCCAAGGAGACAGAGGACCAGCGCCTCCAAGGAGACAGAGGACCAGGGAGAGACAGAGAGATTGAAAAACATCATGGCCTCTTTTAAGAAATCTTTTGAAGGGCTGAAGGGCTCCACTCAATCAGCAGCCAAGGGAGTCACAGAGCATGCAGGTAACGGTATGACACTAGAGCTGTTCTCTGTCGCAGAACTTAACTTTAGTAACTTTATCCGTGTAGAAAGGATGCCAACTATCTCCTTCTGCTGTGCAGGCAATTAGATTAATACAAATTGAACAGCTACCTCGTTAACTTGATGGGATTTGCTTGATGTTTCGAACTGGGTGACCCAGGAAATGGATCTCGCATCATAACCTCTTAAAGTTCAACAGGTCGTCTGGATAATACTCATTGTCTCTGTCTCAAGTCAGTGAATGTAAAAAAAAAACATTACGTTATATTTGCCTTATAAAGCCTTGAAATCATCTATCTTTTAATCTGTGAAGTTAGAGGATTTATTTTGTATATCATTTCTCCTGAGACAGAAAATCCACCTTGATACAACAGTCTGTGAACATCCTACTTGATACAGCAGTCTGTGAAAATCCAACTTGATACAGCAGTCTGTGAAAATCCTACTTGATAAGGCAGTCTGTGAAAATTCTACTTGATAGAGCAGTCTGTGAAAATCCTATTTGATACAGCAGTCTGTGAAAATCCAACTTGATATACAGCAGTCTGTGAAAATCCTACTTGATAAAGCAGTCTGTGAACATCCTACTTGATACAGCAGTCTGTGAACATCCTACTTGATACAGCAGTCTGTGAACATCCTACTTGATACAGCAGTCTGTGAAAATTCTACTTGATAAGGCAGTCTGTGAAAATCCTACTTGATACAGCAGTCTGTGAAAATCCTACTTGATAAGGCAGTCTGTGAATATCCTACTTGATAAGGCGGTCTGTGAAAATCCTACTTGATAAGGCAGCCTGTGAAAATCCTACTTGATAAGGCAGTCTGTGAACATCCTACTTGATACAGCAGTCTGTGAATATCCTACTTGATAAGGCAGTCTGTGAACATCCTGTTGTGAGTGGAAAGAACAATACAAAATTCACTATAACCCCTAGCTAATGTTCAGTCTTGTTGAAGGAGAATGTTGAGTAACACTGTTTGAAACATACCGGCATAACTGCTAAAAACAGTCATAACCTGTCATAACCTGTCATAACCTGTCATAACCTGTCATGTGATGACAGCTGACAGAACCTGTCATAACCTGTCATAACCTGTCATGTGATGACAGCTGACAGAACCTGTCATAACCTGTCATGTGATGACAGCTGACAGAACCTGTCATAACCTGTTATAACCTGTCATGTGATGACAGCTGACAGAACCTGTCATAACCTGTCATGTGATGACAGCTGACAGAACCTGTCATAACCTGTCATAACCTGTCATGTGATGACAGCTGACAGAACCTGTCATAACCTGTCATAACCTGTCATGTGATGACAGCTGACAGAACCTGTCATAACCTGTCATGTGATGACAGCTGACAGAACCTGTCATAACCTGTCATGTGATGACAGCTGACAGAACCTGTCATAACCTGTCATGTGATGACAGCTGACAGAACCTGTCATAACCTGTCATAACCTGTCATGTGATGACAGCTGACAGAACCTGTCATAACCTGTCATGTGATGACAGCTGACAGAACCTGTCATAACCTGTTATAACCTGTCATGTGATGACAGCTGACAGAACCTGTCATAACCTGTTATAACCTGTCATGTGATGACAGCTGACAGAACCTGTCATAACCTGTTATAACCTGGTTACTGTGTTGTGTTCAGTCCTGGCAGCTCAGGAAACTGTACAGCAGGTGGCAGAGTCCTCCAAGGAAACAACCAACATAGGTACAGTACACACACACACACACACACACACACACACACACACACACACACACACACACACACACACACACACACACACACACACACACACACACACACACAATATCAGAACATTTTAACATTTTTAGTTTTTAAAAACCCTGCTGAGGCATTGATGAGACATCTGTTTACCTCTAACAACAGGACCATGTAATACACTAAGGTGTTTTCGTCTCTTTTCTCTCTCTCTCTCTCTCTCTCTCTCTCTCCTCCCCTCCCCTCCCTCCTCTCTCTCTCTCTCTCTCCCCTCCCTCTCTCTCTCTCTCTCCCCCTCTCTCCCTCTCTCTCTCTCTCTCTCTCTCTCTCTCTCTCTCCCCTCTCTCTCTCCCTCCCTCTCTCTCTCTCTCTCTCCCTCTCTCTCTCTCTCTCTCTCTCTCTCTCTCTCTCTCTCTCTCTCTCTCCCCCTCCCTCTCTCTCTCTCTCTCTCTCTCCCTCCCTCCTCTCTCTCTCTCTCTCTCTGACTCTCTCTCTCTCTTCTCTCTCTCTCTCTCTCTCTCTCTCTCTCTCTCTCTCTCTCTCTCTCTCTCCCCTCTCTCTCTCTCTCTCTCTCTCCCTCCCTCTCTCTCTCTCTCTCTCTCTCTCTCTCTCCCCTCCCTCTCTCTCTCTCTCTCTCTCTCCCCTCCCTCTCTCTCTCTCTCTCTCTCTCTCCCCTCCCTCTCTCTCTTCCCCACTCTGACTCTCTCTCTCTCTCTCTCTGTCTCTCTCTCTCTCTCTCTCAATTCAATTCAATTCAATTCAATTCAAGGGCTTTATTGGAATGGGAAACATGTGTTAACATTGCCAAAGCAAGTGAGGTAGATAATAGGTAGATAATATATAAAGTGAATATATAAAGTGAAATAAACAATAAAAATTAGGTATACAAGGTATACAAGGGAGAATAAATAAGAATAAATAAGCATAAATATGGGTTGTATTTACAATGGTGTTTGTTCTTCACTGGTTGCCCTTTTCTCGTGGCAACAGGTCACACATCTTGCTGCTGTGACGGCACACTGTAGAATTTCACCCAGTAGATATGGGAGTTTATCCAAATTGGATTTGTTTTCAAATTCTTTGTGGATCTGTGTAATCTGAGGGAAATATGTCTCTCTAATATGGTCATACGTTGGACAGGAGGTTAGGAAGTGCAGCTCAGTTTCCACCTCATTTTGTGGGCAGTGTGCACATAGCCTGTCTTCTCTTGAGAGCCAGGTCTGTCTATGGCGGCCTTTCTCAATAGCAAGGCTATGCTCACTGAGTCTGTACATAGTCAAAGCTTTCCTTACGTTTGGGTCAGTCACAGTGGTCAGGTATTCTGCCGCTGTGTACTCTCTGTTTGGGCCAAATAGCATTCTAGTTTGCTCTGTTTTTTTGTAAATTCTTTCCAATGTGTCAAGTAATTATCTTTTTGTTTTCTCATGATTTGGTTGGGTCTAATTGATTGTGCTGATGTCCTGGGGCTCTGTAGGGTGTGTTTGTGGTTGTGAACAGAGCCCCAGGACCAGCTTGCTTAGGGGACTCTTCTCCAGGTTCATCTCTCTCTCTCTCTCTCTCTCTCTCTCTCTCTCTCTCTCTCTCTCTCTCTCTCTCTCTCTCTCTCTCTCTCTCTAGCGGCCACAGAGGCCAGCCGACAGACACATGCGGTCATTGGAACGGCAGCAGACAAGGCAACCGACACCATCAAGGAGTTTGGACAGAAGCTGGGGACTAAATGATCCCTCCAGCCTTTCCTTTACAGAGGGACATCTTCATAAGTGGCACCCTTTCCTGCACTACCTGTTGAAAGTAGTGCAGTACTAAGGGAATAGGGTGCTATTTAATACAAATCCTTACGCCAGAAGAAAATAAAAATGTGAAAAATCGTACACAAGGCAGAACAAACATTCTACACTGAAAGATGGTCTTGAAATCGTTTCCCAACAATGTGACGCTTTCTTTTTGTTTTCCTAGTGTTTCATTATATCTGATTATTTTTTACCAAAGATAATAAAGACATGAGTTCTCTTTGAATCAGAGATATTCACCTTTCACAGGAACCTCACACAAAGACTAGCTACTGTACCTGTATGAACAGAGCTACCATAGCAAGGGTATCTACAGCAACACATACTGTACGCTACCATAGCAACAGGGGACAGAGCCTACAGAGAGAGTACTCACAACCTTTGACTTATTCCACATTTTGTTGTGTTACAGTATTCATTTTTTTTATTTGATTAAATTTAGATTTTGTGTCACAATAAAAACACAACACCCCATAATGTCAACATGGAATTATGTTGTTTTTTTTAACAATTTTTACAAATTAATAAAAATGTAAAAGCTGAAATGTCTTGAGTCAATAAGTATTCAACCCCTTTGTTATGACAAGCCTAAATAAGTTCAGGTGTAAAAATGTACTTAACAAGTCACATAATATGTTGCATGAACTCACTCTGTGCGCAATAATAGTGCTTAACATGATTTTTGAATGACTACCTCATCTCTGTACGCCACACATGATCTGTAAGGTCCCTCAGTCGAGCAGTGAATATCAAACACAGATTCAACCACAAAGACCAGGGAGGTTTTCCAATGCCTCACAAAGAAGGACACCTATTGGTAGATGGGTAAAAAAAAAAAAAAAAGCAGACATTGAATACCCTTTGAGTATGGTGAAGTTATAAATTACACTTTGGATGCTGCATCAATACACCCAGATACTAACTCAGTTGCCGGAGAGGAAGGAAACCACTCAGGGAAGGGTGACCTTTAAAACAGTTACAGTTTAATGGCTGTGATAGGAGAAAACAATATGGTAGTTACTCCACAATATTAACCTAAATGACAGAGTGAAATGAAGGAAGCCTGTACAGAATAAAAAATATTCCAAAACATGCATCCTGCTTGTAAGAAGACACTAAAGTAAAACTGCAAAACATTTGACAAAGAAATTAACTTCATGTCCGGAATACAAAGCATTATGTTTGGGGCAAACTCAACACATCACTGAGTACCACTCTCCATATTTTCAAGCCTGGTGGTGGCTGCATCATGTTATGCTTGTCATTGGCAAGGACTAGAGAGATGTTTTAGGACAAAAATGTATGGAATAGAGCTAAGCACAGGCATTTAATTTTCAATACATTTTCAAAAATGTCTAAAAACATTTTTTCACTTTTTCATTATGGGATATCGTGTGTAAATAGGTGAGAAAAAAATATATTTAATATATTTTGAATTCCGTCTGTAACACAATTTTTTTTAGAATAAGTCAAGGGGTATGAATACTTTCTTCAGGCACTGTATCTCACTACATTAAACACTTCACTTAATGCATTTATCATGCAAATAAACTGTTGACATTATCAACAGTTCAGAAAGGGACATACAGTAATATTAATATAAAAAAATATTTGCATGCTAAGTGTGTTTAATAGCTGCACACTCATCACTATCTTCACTATTATAACTATCATCACTGCCAGCACTATCATCGCTATCAGCACTATTATCACTATCGGCACTATCAGCACTATCATCACTATCATCACTATCACTACTATCATAACTATCATCACTGCCAGCACTATCATCGCTATCAGCACTATTATCACTATCGGCACTATCATCACTATCATCACTATCACTATCACTATCATAACTATCGGCACCATCAGCACTATTATCACTTTCAGCACTATCATAACTATCGGCACTTTCAGCACTATCATTACTATCGGCACCTTCATCACTATCATAAATGTCATAACTATCATCACTATCAGCACTATCATCACTATCTTAACTATCATAACTATCATCACTATCATAACTATCATCACTATCATAACTATCATAACTATCAGCACTATCATCACTATCATCGCTATCATCACTATCAGCACTATCAGCGCTATCATAACTATCAGTGCTATCATCACTATCATCACTATCAGCACTATCATAACTATTATCACTATCATCACTATCATACCTATCAGTGCTATCATCACTATCAGCACTATCATCACTATCATCACTATCAGCACTATCATCACTATCATCACTATCAGCACTATCATAACTATCATCACTATCATCACTATCATAACTATCAGCACTATCAGCACTATCATAACTATCAGCACCATCAGCACTATCATAACTATCATCACTATCAGCACTATCAGCACTATCATCACTATCATCACTATCATCACTATCAGTGCTATCAGCACTATCATCACTATCATCACTATCAGAACTATCATCACTATCATCACTATCATAACTATCAGCACTATCAGCACTATCATAACTATCAGCACTATCAGCACTATCATAACTATCAGTGCTATCATCACTACCATAACTATCAGTGCTATCATCGCTATCATAACTATCATCACTATCGGCACTATCAGCACTATCATAACTATCATAACTACCATAACTATCATAACTATCAGTGCTATCATCGCTATCATAACTATCATCACGATCAGCACTATCAGCACTATTATCACTATCATCACTATCATAACTATCATCACTATCAGCACTATCGGCACTATCATAACTATCATCACTATCATCACTATCATAACTATCAGCACTATCATCACTATCATCACTATCATCACTATCATCATAACTATCATAACTATCATCACTATCATCACTATCGGCACTATCATAACTATCAGTGCTATCATCACTATCATCACTATCATCACTATATCACTATCGGCACTATCATAACTATTATCACTATCATAACTATCAGTGCTATCAGCACTATCATCACTATCATCACTATCATCACTAACAGTGCTATCAGCACTATCATCACTATCATCACTATCATCACTATCATAACTATCAGCACTATCAGCACTATCATAACTATCAGTGCTATCAGCACTATCATAACTATCATCACTATCGGCACTATCAGCACTATCATAACTATCAGCACTATCAGCACTATCAGCACTATCATAACTATCAGTGCTATCATCACTATCATAACTATCAGCACTATCAGCACTATCATCACTATCAGCACTATCAGCACTATTATCACTATCATAACTATCAGCACTATCGGCACTATCAGCACTATCATAACTATCAGTGCTATCATCACTATCATAACTATCAGCACTATCAGCACTATCATCACTATCATAACTATCATCACTATCATCACTATCATCACTATCATAACTATCAGCACTATCAGCACTATCATCGCTATCATCACTATCAGCACTATCATCACTGTCAGCACTATCATCACTATCATAACTATCAACACTAGCATTACTATCATCACTATCATAACTATCATCACTATCAGCACTATCATCACTATCATCACTATCATCACTATCGGCACTATCATAACTATTATCACTATCAGCACTATCATCACTGTCAGCACTATCAGCACTATCAGCACTATCATCACTAGCATTACTATCATCACTATCATAACTATCATCACTATCATCACTATCAGTGCTATCAGCACTATCATCACTATCATCACTATCATCACTATCATAACTATCATCACTATCAGCACTATCATAACTATCAGCACTATCATAACTATCAGCACTATCAGCACTATCATAACTATCAGTGCTATCATCACTATCATAACTATCATCACTATCGGCACTATCAGCACTATCATAACTATCAGCACTATCAGCACTATCATAACTATCAGTGCTATCATCACTATCATAACTATCATCACTATCAGCACTATCAGCACTATTATCACTATCATCACTATCATAACTATCATCACTGTCAGCACTATCAGCACTATCATAACTATCATCACTATCATCACTATCATAACTATCATCACTATCATAACTATCAGCACTATCATAACTATCAGCACTATCAGCACTATCATCGCTATCATCACTATCAGCACTATCATCACTGTCAGCACTATCATCACTATCATAACTATCATCACTATCATCACTATCAGCACTATCATCACTATCAGCACTATCAGCACTGTCAGCACTATCATAACTATCATCACTATCATAACTATCAACACTAGCATTACTATCATCACTATCATCACTATCAGCACTATCATCACTATCAGCACTATCATCACTATCAGCACTATCAGCACTATCAGCACCTTCATCACTATCATAACTATCATAACTATCATCACTATCGCACTATCAGCACTATCAGCACTATCAGCACTATCATCACTATCATAACTATCATCACTATCGGCACTATCAGCACTATCAGCACTATCATCACTGTCAGCACTATCATCACTATCAGCACTATCAGCACTATCAGCACCTTCATCACTATCATAACTATCATAACTATCAGCACTATCATCACTATCAGCACTATCAGCACTATCAGCACTATCATCACTATCATCACTATCGGCACTATCATCACTGTCAGCACTATCATAACTATCAGCACTATCAGCACTATCAGCACTAACAGCACTATCATCGCTATCAACACTGTCAGCACTATCATCACTATCATCACTATCAACACTAGCATAACTATCGGCACTATCATCACTGTCAGCACTATCAGCACTATCAACACTATCAGCACCTTCATCACTATCAGCACTATCAGCACTATCAACACTAGCATAACTATCATCACTATCATCACTATCAGCACTATCAGCACTATCATCACTATCAGCACTATCATAACTATCATCACTATCAGCACTATCATAACTATCATCACTATCATCACTATCAGCACTATCATCACTATCAGCACTATCATAACTATCAGCACTAACAGCACTATCAGCACTATCAGCACCTTCATAACTATCATCACTATCAGCACTATCATAACTATCATCACTATCAGCACCTTCATCACTATCAGCACTATCAGCACTATCATAACTATCATCACTATCAGCACTATCATAACTATCATCACTATCATCACTATCAGCACCTTCATAACTATCATCACTATCAGCACTATCATAACTATCATCACTATCATAACTATCATCACTATCAGCACCTTAATCACTATCAGCACTATCATCACTATCAGCACCTTCATAACTATCATCACTATCATCACTATCAGCACCTTCATAACTATCATCACTATCAGCACTATCATAACTATCATCACTATCATAACTATCATCACTATCAGCACCTTCATCACTATCAGCACTATCATCACTATCAGCACTATCATAACTATCATCACTATCAGCACTATCATCACTATCAGCACTATCAGCACTATCATAGCTATCAGCACTATCATCACTATCATCACTATCATCACTATCAGCACTATCAGCACTATCATCACTATCAGCACCTTCATCACTATCAGCACCTTCATCACTATCATCACTATCATCACTATCATAACTATCATCACTATCAGCACTATCATCACTATCAGCACTATCATCACTATCAACACTATCAGCACTATCAGCACTATCATCACTATCATAACTATCATCACTATCAGCACTATCAGCACTATCATCACTATCAGCACCTTCATCACTATCAGCACCTTCATCACTATCATCGCTATCAGCACTATCATCACTATCGGCGCTATCATCACTATCATCACTATCATCACTATCAGCACTATCATCACTATCATCACTATCGGCACTATCGGCACTATCATAACTATCATCACTATCATCACTATCAGCACTATCGGCACTATCATAACTATCATCACTATCGGCACTACCATAACTATCATCACCTACATCACTATCATCACTATCATAACTATCATCACCTTCATCACTATCGGCACTATCATAACTATCATCACTATCAGCACCTTCATCACCTTCATCACTATCATCACTATCATCACTACCAGCACTATCATCACTATCATCACTATCAGCACCTTCATCACTAGCATCACTATCAGCACCATCAGCACTATCAGCACCTTCATCACTATCAGCACTATCATCACTATCATCACTACCAGCACCTTCATCCCTATCATCACTATCATAACTATCATCACTATCAGCACCTTCATCACTATCATCACTATCATCACTATCATCACTATCATCACTATCATCACTATCATCACTATCATCACTATCATCACTATCATCACTATCATAACTATCATCACTATCATCACTATCATCACTATCAGCACCTTCATAACTATCATCACTATCATCACTATCAGCACCTTCATAACTATCATCACTATCAGCACTATCATAACTATCATCACTATCATAACTATCATCACTATCAGCACCTTCATCACTAGCATCACTATCAGCACTATCAGCACTATCAGCACCTTCATCACTATCAGCACTATCATCACTATCATCACTACCAGCACCTTCATCCCTATCATCACTATCATAACTATCATCACTATCAGCACCTTCATCACTATCATCACTATCATCACTATCATCACTATCATCACTATCATCACTATCATCACTATCATAACTATCATCACTATCAGCACCTTCATCACTATCATCACTATCATCACTATCATCACTATCATCACTATCATCACTATCATAACTATCATAACTATCATCACTATCATCACTATAATAACTATCAGCACCTTCATCACTATAATAACTATCATCACTATCATCACTATCATAACTATCATCACTATCATAACTATCATAACTATCATCACTATCAGCACCTTCATCACTATCATCACTATCATCACTATCATCACTATCATCACTATCATCACTATCATAACTATCATCACTATCATCACTATAATAACTATCAGCACCTTCATCACTATAATAACTATCATCACTATCATCACTATCATAACTATCATAACTATCATCACTATAATAACTATCATCACTATCATCACTATCATAACTATCATCACTATCATAACTATCATAACTATCATCACTATCATCACTATAATAACTATCAGCACCTTCATCACTATCAGCACCTTCATCACTATGTTGACAGTCTTTTGGGCATCAGACTGAGTTGCATTTTATCTGAGTTGTTTACTTCAGCGCTCCTCACACACACACACACACACACACCTCCCTCCTATCACAGCGCCGGTTGCTAAGCAACAGAATTCAGAGAGCTGTGAGGCGGCCAGGGATTGGCTGAGGCCTTGGAAAGTGATATAGTGAGGATTTTGACTGTGCCAACATTGGAACACGGTGTTCCGGCCAAGCTTGTGCCTCCAAAGAAACGCTGCTGCTGCTGCCTACACAATGTATTGATGCCTGTAACAATGAAAAAGCTTGGCTTAGTTCTTATCGGTAAAGCTTAGATTGTTTAAAATGTGCACACTTCCAGAAAGAAAATACTAGAGGATGCAGGCAGGAACAATACAAATAAATACACAAATGCTGGCTTTGCAATTTATTGATACCTGTAAACAATAATAAAGCTTGGCTTAGTTCTTATCGGTAAAGCTTAGACTAATTTATCAAGATGATCTTGGCTCCTGGACTCCTAGTCCGCACATTTCAAGGCTGCATTGAGACGATGACTTATCAGTGACCCAAGCCCTGCCATTGTGTCACTGAGTTGTCGTAGTGCTGCGGCATATGTACATTGTCCCAGTCATACGTTGGCAGTCATAACATAAGTAACCTAATGTATGTCCCTCTAACCCCCCTTCCCGAATGCCCCTAGTTAATCATACAGCTATTGTATGCTGTAATCATGAGCCTATGAACCAGAGTTATACTGTTAGCACTGAGGTGATGTGCCCTGGTAGGAAGTCTGTCCACTGTGTAATGCTCACCCTGCACTATCGTCTCGAATATAAATAAATATCCCCGTCATGTCTACTGCTGATAAACCGCTCAGTGAAACGATCACAACAATCAAGCATCCAAGAAAAGTGCTCAAAATAGCCCCGCGTTAACATGTGTAACCTAGGAAACAAGGTACATGAAGCTAATAAGTTGCTAGTAACAGATACCATTCATATTCTGACAATCTCTGAAACTCACTTAGATCATACCTTTGATGATACAGTGGTAGCAAGACATGGTTTCAACATCTACAGGAGAGACAGGATTGTGTGCGTGTTGCTGTGAAGCTTAGAGATGTTAAATACTGTTGAAGTAATATGGCTACAGGTTCATCTGCCTCACCTAAAGCTCATTCTGGTGGGAAGCTGCTATAGACAGTCAGTCAGTATCTGGATAATGTTAAATACTGTTGAAGTAATATGGCTACAGGTTCCTCTGCCTCACCTAAAGCCCATTCTGGTGGGAAGCTGCTATAGACCACCAAGTGCTAACAGTCAGTATCTGGATAACATGTGTGAAATGCTTGATAGTGTATATGATATCAACAGAGAGGCATATTTTCTGGGTGATTTAAATATTGACTGGCTTTCATCAAGCTGCCCACTAAAGAAAAAGCTTCAAACTGTAACTAGTGCCTGCAACCTGGTTCAGGCTATCAGTCAACCTACCAGGGTATTTACAAACAGCACAGGAATTAAATCCTCGACATACTGTATATTGATCACATCTTTACTAATGCTGCAGAAATGTGCATCCAAAGCCATATTCAAATCCATTGGATGTTTGTATGCATCTCCACACACGGAGACTTATTAAAGCTCTCCCTCACCCTCCATTTGGCAAATCTGACCAGAATTCTACCCTACTGATTCCGGCTTACAACCATAAACTAAAGCAGGAAGTACCAGTGACTCGCTCAATACGGAAGTGGTCAGACGACGTGGTTGCTACGCTACTGGACTGTTTTGTTAGCACAGACTGGAATATGTTCCGGGATTCATCCAATGGCTTTGAGGAGTTTACCACCTCAGTCACCGGCTTCATCAATAAGTGCATTGATGATGTCATCCCCACAGTGAACGTACGTACAAATCCCAACCAGAAACCATGGAGTACAGGAAACATCTGCATCAAACTACAGACTAGAGCTGCTTTCAAGGAGCGGGACACTAATCCGGACGCTTAGAAGAAATCCCGCTATGCCAACAGACGAGCCCTCAGACGAACCTGTGCCCAAGGAAGAGAAGGTAACCTGCCCAAATGATTACCGCCCCATAGCACTCACGTCTGTAGCCATGAAGTGCTTTGAAAGGCTGGTCATGGCTCACATCAACGGCATCCTCCCGGATACCCTAGACCCACTCCAATTCTCATACCGCCAAAACAGATCCACAGATGACACAATCTCAATCGTACCCCACAATGCCCTTTACCACCTGGGCAAAAGAATACCTCTGTGAGAATGGTGTTCATGGACTACAGCTCAGCATTCAACACCATAGTGCCCACGAAGCTCGTCACTAAGCTAAGGACCCTGGGACTAAACACCTCCCTCTGCAACTGGATCCTGGACTTCCTGACGGGCCGCCCCCAGGTGGTGAGGGTAGGTAGCAACACATCTGCCACGCTGATCCTCAACACTGGGGTCCATCAGGGGTGTGTGCTAAGTCCCCTCCTGTACTCCCTGTTCACCCCTGACTGCGTGGCCAGGCACGACTCCAACACCATCATTAAGTTTGCTGACGACACAACAGTGGTAGGCTTGATCACCGACAATGATGAGACAACCTATATGGAGGAGGTCAGAGACCTGGCAGTGTGGTGCCAGGACAACAACCTCTCCCTCAACGTGATCAAGACAAAGGAACTGATCGTGGACTACAGGAAAAGGAGTGCCGATCAGGCCCCCATTAACATCAACGGGGCTGTAGTGAAGCGGTGTCCACATCACCAACAAACTATCATGGTCCAAACACACCAAGATAGTTGTAAAGAGGGCACGACAACACCTTTTTCCCCTCAGGAGACTGAAAAGATTTGGCATGGGTCCTCAGATCCTCAAAATGTTCTACAGCTGCACCATCGAGAGCATCCTGACCGGTTGCATCACCGCATGGTATGGTAACTGTTCGACATCTGACCATAAGGCGCCACAGAGGGTAGTGCGTACGGCCCAGTACATCACTGGGACTAAGCTTCCTGCCATCCAGGACCTACAGTTGAAGTCGGAAGTTTACATACACTTAGGTTGGAGTCATTAAAACTTGTTTTTCAACCACTCCACAAACTAATTGTTAACAAACGACAGTTTGGCAAGTCGGTTAGGACATCTACTTTGTGCATGACACAAGTAATCTTTCCAACAATTGTTTACAGGCAGATTATTTGACTTATAATTGTAACTGTATCACAATTTCAGTGTGTCAGAAGTTTACATACTAGCCTGTTCAACCTCTCTTTCGTGTCGTCTGAGATTCCCAAAGATTGGAAAGCAGCTGCGGTCATCCCCCTCTTCAAAGGGGGGGACACTCTTGACCCAAACTGCTACAGACCTATATCTATCCTACCCTGCCTTTCTAATGTCTTCGAAAGCCAAGTCAACAAACAGATTACCGACCATTTCGAATCCCACCGCACCTTCTCCGCTATGCAATCTGGTTTCAGAGCTGGTCATGGGTGCACCTCAGCCACGCTCAAGGTCCTAAACGATATCTTAACCGCCATCGATAAGAAACATTACTGTGCAGCTGTATTCATTGATCTGGCCAAGGCTTTCGACTCTGTCAATCACCACATCCTCATCGGCAGACTCGACAGCCTTGGTTTCTCAAATGATTGCCTCGCCTGGTTCACCAACTACTTCTCTGATAGAGTTCAGTGTGTCAAATCGGAGGGTCTGCTGTCCGGACCTCTGGCAGTGTCTATGGGGGTGCCACAGGGTTCAATTCTTGGACCGACTCTCTTCTCTGTATACATCAATGAGGTCGCTCTTGCTGCTGGTGAGTCTCTGATCCACCTCTATGCAGACGACACCATTCTGTATACTTCCGGCCCTTCTTTGGACACTGTGTTAACAACCCTCCAGGCAAGCTTCAATGTCATACAACTCTCCTTCCGTGGCCTCCAATTGCTCTTAAATACAAGTCAAACTAAATGCATGCTCTTCAACCGATCGGTACCTGCACCTACCCACCTGTCCAACATCACTACTCTGGACGGCTCTGACTTAGAATACGTGGACAACTACAAATACTTAGGTGTCTGGTTAGACTGTAAACTCTCCTTCCAGACCCATATCAAACACCTCCAATCTAAAGTTAAATCTAGAATTGGCTTCCTATTTCGCAACAAAGCATCCTTCACTCATGCTGCCAAACATACCCTTGTAAAACTGACCATCCTACCAATCCTCGACGTTGGCGATGTCATTTACAAAATAGCCTCCAATACCCTACTCAACAAATTGAATGCAGTCTATCACAGTGCAATCCGTTTTATCACCAAAGCCCCATATACTACCCACCATTGCGACCTGTATGCTCTCGTTGGCTGGCCCTCGCTTCATACTCGTCGCCAAACCCACTGGCTCCATGTCATCTACAAGACCCTGCTAGGTAAAGTCCCCCCTTATCTCAGCTCGCTGGTCACCATAGCATCTCCCACCTGTAGCACACGCTCCAGCAGGTATATCTCTCTAGTCACCCCCAAAACCAATTCTTTCTTTGGCCGCCTCTCCTTCCAGTTCTCTGCTGCCAATGACTGGAACGAACTACAAAAATCTCTGAAACTGGAAACACTTATCTCCCTCACTAGCTTTAAGCACCAACTGTCAGAGCAGCTCACAGATTACTGCACCTGTACATAGCCCACCTATAATTTAGCCCAAACAACTACCTCTTTCCCAACTGTATTTAATTTATTTATTTATTTTGCTCCTTTGCACCCCATTATTTTTATTTCTACTTTGCACATTCTTCCATTGCAAAACTACCATTGCAGTGTTTTACTTGCTATATTGTATTTACTTTGCCACCATGGCCTTTTTTGTCTTTACCTCCCTTCTCTCCTCATTTGCTCACATTGTATATAGACTTGTTTATACTGGATTATTGACTGTATGTTTGTTTTACTCCATGTGTAACTCTGTGTCGTTGTATCTGTCGAACTGCTTTGCTTTATCTTGACCAGGTTGCAATTGTAAATGAGAACTTGTTCTCAACTAGCCTACCTGGTTAAATAAAGGTGTTCTCAACTAGTCTACCTGGTTAAATAAAGGTGTTCTCAACTAGTCTACCTGGTTAAATAAAGGTGTTCTCAACTAGTCTACCTGGTTAAATAAAGGTGTTCTCAACTAGTCTACCTGGTTAAATAAAGGTGTTCTCAACTAGTCTACCTGGTTAAATAAAGGTGTTCTCAACTAGCCTACCTGGTTAAATAAAGGTGTTCTCAACTAGCCTACCTGGTTAAATAAAGGTGTTCTCAACTAGTCTACCTGGTTAAATAAAGGTGTTCTCAACTAGTCTACCTGGTTAAATAAAGGTGTTCTCAACTAGCCTACCTGGTTAAATAAAGGTGTTCTCAACTAGTCTACCTGGTTAAATAAAGGTGTTCTCAACTAGCCTACCTGGTTAAATAAAGGTGTTCTCAACTAACCTACCTGGTTAAATAAAGGTGTTCTCAACTAGCCTACCTGGTTAAATAAAGGTGTTCTCAACTAGCCTACCTGGTTAAATAAAGGTGTTCTCAACTAGCCTACCTGGTTAAATAAAGGTGTTCTCAACTAGCCTACCTGGTTAAATAAAGGTGTTCTCAACTAGCCTACCTGGTTAAATAAAGGTGTTCTCAACTAGCCTACCTGGTTAAATAAAGGTGTTCTCAACTAGCCTACCTGGTTAAATAAAGGTGTTCTCAACTAGTCTACCTGGTTAAATAAAGGTGTTCTCAACTAGTCTACCTGGTTAAATAAAGGTGTTCTCAACTAGTCTACCTGGTTAAATAAAGGTGTTCTCAACTAGTCTACCTGGTTAAATAAAGGTGTTCTCAACTAGTCTACCTGGTTAAATAAAGGTGTTCTCAACTAGCCTACCTGGTTAAATAAAGGTGTTCTCAACTAGTCTACCTGGTTAAATAAAGGTGTTCTCAACTAGTCTACCTGGTTAAATAAAGGTGTTCTCAACTAGT